>NW_024098243.1:0-12516 GCF_016545835.1 Crotalus tigris | reverse complement strand
ATCTCCATCTCTGAAAGACATCCACCAGGCTAAGTCGGCAACATTGCACCTCTGCGACCCCTGCCAAATTCCCCTGACTTCATCCGATGAATGTCCACCAGTTTCCTTTCATTCCATCTCATAAGGATGCTGAGTTCATTCGCGGCACCACAAGACCCCACAATGCTGGGCCCAGGCCTTATTCATCCACGCTGCCGCCGCATCGGACTAAGCCGACACCAGGTTCTCTCTTGCACCACGTACACATTTGACAACTTACACACATACACACAAGCACACTGCGGGCTCCATCCACTCTTGGATGTTCCACACCGCCCATCTGTACTCTCAGTCACACTCCATCCATTCACAATTAGGCCCCGGCTTCCATTCATGGATTTCCACATGGCCTCCATTGGCCAGCTTTAGCTAATTCTGTCTTTCGGACATCAGCCTGCTTCAGTCCATGGGGATCAGAGGGCTACATGCTGCAAAAGGGCCATCCCACTCAGCAAGTCCTCCAGAGAACTTGCCTTTCTAGCCTTTCTCCTCTTCTCCAGCTTTATGCTCGTCTGGATTGACATTAGTTGTAGAGATAGTTCCCTTCTGAAGAAACTGGCAGTATCCGAACGTAGTCTCTGCAAAGAAAGGACATTAAGGATGGAGATGGTACCAAGACTTGTTTGGCTAGCACTGCATGTAAAGTCGGCCTTTAATTCTGTGAGCTGTCAGAGGCCCTGACTGTGGCCCGAAGAAAAACAATTATGCCACGAAGGGGAAGAGATACGGGTCTGTCCATGGAGTTTGGCTTAATTAGCAGATAAGTCTAAGCACCAGGCTCTGTTTCTCTTTTCCAAAGATGTTCCGTCTTCGGCCTCGGGGTTGGTACCAGAAAAGGTACCGAGTGGGGATGGTACCGGAAAAGGATTCCAGGGGCCTTCTGGATAGGTTTTACTCTGCAGGCCTGGGCTTTAGGTGGCGGATTACCCTTAGAGTGAAAGATGGAGGACAAAAGAGCAGAAAGAAGCAAAAGGAAAAGGCATGCACTCGGGCCATCCCTCACTGAATGAAATTTGCTAGGTGAGCCTTGCAGAAATGTCCTCATGAGCCTATGGAGCAGATTCGGAGTAGGGTCTGCTTCCTTTGGGGGATTGGCCAAATATCCCCATCTTAGAAGGATTAGTCCCTTTCCCTTCCCCTTCCCAGGAAGCCCTCTTACAAAGGTCCACTTTCCTTTGTCCTAATTCTGTCCCCAGGAACAAACTTCAAGCTTGTCCTAATCCTGTCCCCAAGAGCAAACCGCAACCTTATGAGATCGCCGCAGGCCCCAGACTTTCTTAGGAGGTAAGAATGGGCCAGAGAACATCGCTCAGATGTCACTAAATGGAGGCTAACATCTGAAAATTGCAAGGCTGATCCATTGTGGTGCTTTCAGGCTTCCCAGAAATCAGAAATCAGCTAAGCAAACGGAATCAGCGGGGAAGGAAACCTGCGCAATCGAAGAGTTAAAGGGTTTTCCAAGGCTTTTTCTTTAATTTCAGAGAGAAAACTCGATCGAGGGGTTAAGTGTCTACGCCACCTTCCTGACACATTATCAATCAATTAATGAAAGGGCTGTACGCAGGATACCATCCCAGGGATTGTGGAAGGCCATTGTCCATCCATCCAAACGTGTTCCTTCTTGCCTCTGCAAAGGGCTGCCTGATTTCTTCCTGGACACAACGGTGTTTTCTCTAACTCAGTGGCAGAATGATAACATACACTTCTTTGCAAACTTTCAAGCCAATTGAGGGACCAGCTTGGGGGGTGGGTGGGCGAACGTAGTGGAAGGAAGCCACCTAATGACAGCCTAGTAGCTACAATCTTGACATCCCACTCTTAAACTTTCCACTGAACGTGCCTTTCTACTAGCCATCGCCTGCTTGTCCATTGGCCTCTAGTCATCGATGGTCCATTGCTCTGAGCTCCCCGCCTGGAATAGCCTGAAGTGCCAAGAGGCATGCTGCAAAGAAAACAAAGGACCCTGAGCGGGCTAGCTCATCTACAACACGCATTTGCCAAAGAAATCAAGGAGTAGTCCTTAATGGTACTACGTCTACATGGAGGGAAGTAAGCAGTGGGGTACCACAAGTTTCCGTCTTAGGCCCAGTACTCTTCACTATCCTGATAAACGACTTAGACGAGGGAATAGAAGGGGAACTTATAAGATTTGCAGATGATCCTAAGATGGCAGGAACAGCCCACACCCTAGATGAGAGGCTGAAGATCCAGAGGGATCTTGACAGACTTGAATACTGGGCCCTATCTAACAAAATGAAATTCAATGTAGAGAAAAGTAAAGTCGTATGCTTGGGAGAGGAAAACCAAAAGTAAACGTATAGATTGGGTGAAACCAGGCTTAATAGCAGTAACTGTGAGAGGGATCTTGGAGTCTTAGTGGATAATCAGTTAAATATGAGCCAACTGTGTGCGGCAGCGGCCAAAAAATCCAGTGCAATCCTAAATTGCATTAAATGAGGGATTCAATCAAGATCGCGTGAAGTACTAATACTAGTCTAAAAAGCCTTAGTAAGATCACATCTAGAATACCGCAACCAGTTTTGGTCACCACAGTATAAAAAAAGGGTTGAAACTCTAGAAAGAGTGCAGAGAAGAGCAATGAAGATGATTAGGGGACTGGACGTTGAGAGATATGGAGAACGGTTAAAGGAACTGGGCATGGCAAGTCTAGTGAAGAGAAGGACTAGGGGGGACGTGATAGCAGTGTTCCAACATTTGAGGGGCTGTCACAGAGAGGAGGGGATCAACCTATTTTCCAACGCACCTGAAGGCCAGATAAGGAAAAACGGATGGAAACTGATCAAGGAGAGATTTACCCTAGAAATAAGGAGAAATGTTCTGACAGTGAGAACAATCAACCACTGGAACAGGTTGCCTTCAGAGGTTGTGGGAGCTTCATCAGAGGAAGCTTTCAAGAAGAGACTGGACTGCCACCTGTCAGAAATGGTGTAGGGTCTCATTCTTGGGCGGGGGTTAGACTAGATGACTTACAAGATCCCTTCCAACTCAGTTATTCCAATGGTTTTATACTATTGGTTTTATACATCCACCAACCTCAGTCAGGAACACTGGACCTCTGTGACCCCTGCCAAATTCCCCTGACTTCTCCGATGAATATCCACCGGTTTCCTTTCATTCCGTCTCATAAGGATGCTGAGTTCATTCGCGGCACCACAAGACCCCACAATACTGGGCCCGGGCCTTATTCATCCACGCTGCCGTCGCATCGGACTAAGCCGACACCAGGTTCTCTCTTGCACCACGTACACATTCGACAACTCACACACATACACACAAGAACACTGCGGGCTATATCCACTCTGGGATAGTCCACAACGCCCATTCGCACTCTCAATCACACTCCATCCATTCAAAATCGCGCCCCGGCTTCCGTTCATGGATTTCCGCACAGCTTCCTACATCCATTTTTAACTTGGTCCGTCTTCCAGACATCAGCCGGCTTCATTGCAAGGGATGAGAGGGCTTCAACCCAGAAAAGACCCCTCCCTCTTATCTACCATCTCCATCTCTGAAAGACATCCACCAGGCTAAGTCGGCAACATTGCACCTCTGCGACCCCTGCCAAATTCCCCTGACTTCATCCGATGAATGTCCACCAGTTTCCTTTCATTCCATCTCATAAGGATGCTGAGTTCATTCGCGGCACCACAAGACCCCACACTGCTGGGCCCAGGCCTTATTCATCCACGCTGCCGTCGCATCGGACTAAGCCGACACCAGGTTCTCTCTTGCACCACGTACACATTTGACAACTTACACACATACACACAAGCACACTGCGGGCTCCATCCACTCTTGGATGTTCCACACCGCCCATCTGCACTCTCAGTCACACTCCATCCATTCACAATTAGGCCCCGGCTTCCATTCATGGATTTCCACATGGCCTCCATTGGCCAGCTTTAGCTAATTCTGTCTTTCGGACATCAGCCTGCTTCAGTCCATGGGGATCAGAGGGCTACATGCTGCAAAAGGGCCATCCCACTCAGCAAGTCCTCCAGAGAACTTGCCTTTCTAGCCTTTCTCCTCTTCTCCAGCTTTATGCTCGTCTGGATTGACATTAGTTGTAGAGATAGTTCCCTTCTGAAGAAACTGGCAGTATCCGAACGTAGTCTCTGCAAAGAAAGGACATTAAGGATGGAGATGGTACCAAGACTTGTTTGGCTAGCACTGCATGTAAAGTCGGCCTTTAATTCTGTGAGCTGTCAGAGGCCCTGACTGTGGCCCGAAGAAAAACAATCATGCCACGAAGGAGAAGTGATACGGGTCTGTCCATGGAGTTTGGCTTAATTAGCAGATAAGTCTAAGCACCAGGCTCTGTTTCTCTTTTCCAAAGATGTTCCGTCTTCGGCCTCGGGGTTGGTACCAGAAAAGGTACCGATTGGGGATGGTACCGGAAAAGGATTCCAGGGGCCTTCTGGATAGGTTTTACTCTGCAGGCCTGGGCTTTAGGTGGCGGATTACCCTTAGAGTGAAAGATGGAGGACAAAAGAGTAGAAAGAAGCAAAAGGAAAAGGCATGCACTCGGGCCATCCCTCACTGCATGAAATTTGCTAGGTGAGCCATGCAGAAATGTCCTCATGAGCCTATGGAGCAGATTCGGAGTAGGGTCTGCATCCTCTGGGGGATTGACCAAATATCCCCATCTTAGAAGGAATAGTCCCTTTCCCTTCCCTTTCCCAGGAAGCCCTCTTACAAAGGTCCACTTTCCTTTGTCCTAATTCTGTCCCCAGGAACAAACTTCAAGCTTGTCCTAATCCTGTCCCCAAGAGCAACCCGCAACCTTATGAGATCGCCGCAGGCCCCAGACTTTCTTAGGAGGTAAGAATGGGCTAGAGAACATAGCTCAGATGTCACTAAATGGAGGCTAACATCTGAAAATTGCAAGGCTGATCCATTGTGGTGCTTTCAGGCTTCCCAGAAATCAGAAATCAGCTAAGCAAACGGAATCAGCGGGGAAGGAAACCTGCGCACTCGAAGAGGAAAAGGGTTTTCCAAGGCTTTTTCTTTAATTTCAGAGAGAAAACTCAATCGAGGGGTTAAGCGTCTAGGCCACCTTCCTGACACATTATCAATCAATTAATGAAAGGGCTGTACGCAGGATACCATCCCAGGGACTGTGGAAGGCCATTGTCCATCCATCCAAACGTGTTCCTTCTTGCCTCTGCAAAGGGCTGCCTGATTTCTTCCTGGACACAGCGGTGTTTTCTCTAACTCAGTGGCAGAATGATAACATACACTTCTTTGCAAACTTTCAAGCCAATTGAGGGAACAGCTTGGGGGGTGGGTGGGAGAACGTAGTGGAAGGAAGCCACCTAATGACAGCCTAGTAGCTACAATCTTGACATCCCACTCTTAAACTTTCCACTGAACTTGCCTTTCTACTAGCCATCGCCTGCTTGTCCATTGGCCTCTAGTCATCGATGGTCCATTGCTCTGAGCTCCCCGCCTGGAATAGCCTGAAGTGCCAAGAGGCATGCTGCAAAGGAAACAAAGGACCCTGAGCGGGCTAGCTCATCTGCAACACGCATTTGCCAAAGCCATCAAGGAGTAGTCCTTAATGGTACTCCGTCTACATGGAGGGAAGTAAGCAGTGGGGTACCACATGTTTCCGTCTTAGGCCCAGTACTCTTTACGATCCTCATAAACGACTTAGACGAGGGAATAGAAGGGGAACTTATCAGATTTGCAGATGATACTAAGATGGCAGGAACAGCCAACACCCTAGATGAGAGGCTGAAGATCCAGAGAGATCTTGGCAGACTTGAATACTGGCCCCTATCTAACAAAATGAAATTCAATGTAGAGAAAAGTAAAGTCATATGCTTGGGAGAGAAAAACCAAAAGTACACATATAGATTGGGTGAAACCAGGCTTAATAGCAGTAACTGTGAGAGGGAACTTGGAGTCTTAGTGGATAATCAGTTAAATATGAGCCAACTGTGTGTGGCAGCGGCCAAAAAATCCAGTGCAATCCTAAATTGCATTAAAGGAGGGATTCAATCAAGATCGCGTGAAGTACTAATACTAGTCTATAAAGCCTTAGTAAGACCACATCTAGAATACCGCAACCAGTTTTGGTCACCACAGTATAAAAAAAGGGTTGAGACTCTAGAAAGAGTGCAGAGAAGAGCTATGACTGCAGGTTGAAAGATATGAAGAACGGTTAAAGGAACTGGGCATGGCAAGTCTAATGAAGAGAAGGACCAGGGGGGACGTGATAGCAGTGTTCCAACATTTGAGGGGCTTTCATAGAGAGGAGGGGATCAACCTATTTTCCAAAGCACCTGAAGGCCAAATAAGGCATAACGGATGGAAACTGATCAAGGAGAGATTTACCCTAGAAAGAAGGAGAAATGTTCTGACAGTGAGAACAATCAACCAATGGAACAGGTTGCCTTCAGAGGTTGTGGGAGCTTCATCAGTGGAAGCTTTCAAGAAGAGACTGGACTGCCATCTGTCAGAAATGGTGTAGGGTCTCATTCTTGGGCGGGGGTTAGACTAGATGACTTACAAGATCCCTTCCAACTCAGTTATTCCAATGGTTTTATACTATTGGTTTTATACATCCACCAACCTCAGTCAGGAACACTGGACCTCTGTGACCCCTGCCAAATTCCCCTGACTTCTCCGATGAATATCCACCGGTTTCCTTTCATTCCGTCTCATAAGGATGCTGAGTTCATTCGCGGCACCACAAGACCCCACAATACTGGGCCCAGGCCTTATTCATCCACGCTGCCGTCGCATCGGACTAAGCCGACACCAGGTTCTCTCTTGCACCACGTACACATTCGACAACTCACACACATACACACAAGAACACTGCGGGCTATATCCACTCTGGGATAGTCCACAACGCCCATTCGCACTCTCAATCACACTCCATCCATTCAAAATCCCGCCCCGGCTTCCGTTCATGGATTTCCGCACAGCTTCCTACATCCATTTTTAACTTGGTCCGTCTTCCAGACATCAGCCGGCTTCAGTGCAAGGAATGAGAGGGCTTCAACCCAGAAAAGACCCCTCCCTCGTATCTACCATCTCCATCTCTGAAAGACATCCACCAGGCTAAGTCGGCAACATTGCACCTCTGCGACCCCTGCCAAATTCCCCTGACTTCATCCGATGAATGTCCACCACTTTCCTTTCATTCCATCTCATAAGAATGCTGAGTTCATTCGCGGCACCACAAGACCCCACAATGCTGGGCCCAGGCCTTATTCATCCACGCTGCCGTCGCATCGGACTAAGCCGACACCAGGTTCTCTCTTGCACCACGTACACATTTGACAACTTACACACATACACACAAGCACACTGCGGGCTCCATCCACTCTTGGATGTTCCACACCGCCCATCTGCACTCTCAGTCACACTCCATCCATTCACAATTATGCCCCGGCTTCCATTCATGGATTTCCACATGGCCTCCATTGGCCAGCTTTAGCTAATTCTGTCTTTCGGACATCAGCCTGCTTCAGCCCATGGGGATCAGAGGCCTACATGCTGCAAAAGGGCCATCCCACTCATCAAGTCCTCCAGAGAACTTGCCTTTTTAGCCCGTCTCCTCTTCTCCAGCTTTGGGCTCCTCTGGATTGACTTTAGTTGTAGAGATAGTTCCCTTCTGAAGAAACTGGCAGTATCCGAACGTAGTCTCTGCAAAGAAAGGACATTAATGATAGAGATGGTACCAAGACATGTTTGGCTAGCGCTGCATGTAAAGTCGGCCTTTAATTCTGTGAGCTGTCAGTGGCCCTGACTGTGGCCTGAAGAAAAACAATCATGCCATTAAGGGGAAAAGATACGGGTCTGTCCATGGAGTTTGGCTTAATTGGCAGATAAGTCTAAGTCTAAGCACCAGGCTCTGTTTCTCTTTTCCAAAGATGTTCCGTGTTTGACCTCGGGGGTGATACCAGAAAAGGTACCGATTGGGGATGGTACCGGAAAAGGATTCCAGGGGCCTTCTGGATAGGTTTTACTCTGCAGGCCTGGGCTTTAGGTGGTGGATTACCCTTAGAGTGAAAGATGGAGGACAAAAGAATAGAAAGAAGCAAAAGGAAAAGGCATGCACTCGGGCCATCCCTCACTGCATGAAATTTGCTAGGTGAGCCTTGCAGAAACGTCCTCATGAGCCTATGGAGTAGATTCAGAGTAGGGTCCGCATCCTCTGGGGGATTGGCCAAATATCCCCATCTTAGAAGGAATAGTCCCCTTCCCTTCCCCTTCCCAGGAAGCCCTCTTACAAAGGTCCACTTTCCTTTGTCCTAATTCTGTCCCCAGGAACAAACTTCAAGCTTGTCCTAATCCTGTCCCCAAGAGCAAACCGCAACCTTATGAGATCGCCGCAGGCCCCAGACTTTCTTAGGAGGTAAGAATGGGCCAGAGAACATCGCTCAGATGTCACTAAATGGAGGCTAACATCTGAAAATTGCAAGGCTGATCCATTGTGGTGCTTTCAGGCTTCCCAGAAATCAGAAATCAGCTAAGCAAACGGACTCAGCGGGGAAGGAAACCTGCGCAATCGAAGAGGAAAAGGGTTTTCCAAGGCTTTTTCTTTAATTTCAGAGAGAAAACTCGATCGAGGGGTTAAGCGTCTAGGCCACCTTCCTGACACATTATCAATCAATTAATGAAAGGGCTGTACGCAGGATACCAGCCCAGGGACTGTGGAAGGCCATTGTCCATCCATCCAAACGTGTTCCTTCTTGCCTCTGCAAAGGGCTGCCTGATTTCTTCCTGGACACAACGGTGTTTTCTCTAACTCAGTGGCAGAATGATAACATACACTTCTTTGCAAACTTTCAAGCCAATTGAGGGAACAGCTTGGGGGGTGGGTGGGCGAACGTAGTGGAAGGAAGCCACCTAATGACAGCCTAGTAGCTACAATCTTGACATCCCACTCTTAAACTTTCCACTGAACTTGCCTTTCTACTAGCCATCGCCTGCTTGTCCATTGGCCTCTAGTCATCGATGGTCCATTGCTCTGAGCTCCCCGCCTGGAATAGCCTGAAGTGCCAAGAGGCATGCTGCAAAGAAAACAAAGGACCCTGAGCGGGCTAGCTCATCTACAATACGCATTTGCCAAAGAAATCAAGGAGTAGTCCTTAATGGTACTACGTCTACATGGAGGGAAGTAAGCAGTGGGGTACCACAAGTTTCCGTCTTAGGCCCTGTACTCTTCACTATCCTGATAAACGACTTAGACGAGGGAATAGAAGGGGAACTTATAAGATTTGCAGATGATCCTAAGATGGCAGGAACAGCCAACACCCTAGATGAGAGGCTGAAGATCCAGAGGGATCTTGACAGACTTGAATACTGGGCCCTATCTAACAAAATGAAATTCAATGTAGAGAAAAGTAAAGTCGTATGCTTGGGAGAGAAAAACCAAAAGTAAATGTATAGATTGGGTGAAACCAGGCTTAATAGCAGTAACTGTGAGAGGGATCTTGGAGTCTTAGTGGATAATCAGTTAAATATGAGCCAACTGTGTGCAGCAGCGGCCAAAAAATCCAGTGCAATCCTAAATTGCATTAAATGAGGGATTCAATCAAGATCGCGTGAAGTACTAATACTAGTCTATAAAGCCTTAGTAAGATCACATCTAGAATACCGCAACCAGTTTTGGTCACCACAGTATAAAAAAAGGGTTGAGACTCTCGAAAGAGTGCAGAGAAGAGCAATGAAGATGATTAGGGGACTGGACGTTGAGAGATATGGATAACGGTTAAAGGAACTGGGCATGGCAAGTCTAGTGAAGAGAAGGACTAGGGGGGACGTGATAGCAGTGTTCCAACATTTGAGGGGCTGTCACAGAGAGGAGGGGATCAACCTATTTTCCAACGCACCTGAAGGCCAGATAAGGAAAAACGGATGGAAACTGATCGAGGAGAGATTTACCCTAGAAATAAGGAGAAATGTTCTGACAGTGAGAACAATCAACCAATGGAACAGGTTGCCTTCAGAGGTTGTGGGAGCTTCATCAGTGGAAGCTTTCAAGAAGAGACTGGACTGCCATCTGTCAGAAATGGTGTAGGGTCTCATTCTTGGGCAGGGGTTAGACTAGATGACTTACAAGATCCCTTCCAACTCAGTTATTCCAATGGTTTTATACTATTGGTTTTATACATCCACCAACCTCAGTCAGGAACACTGAACCTCTGCGACCCCTGCCAAATTCCCCTGACTTCTCCGATGAATATCCACCGGTTTCCTTTCATTCCGTCTCATAAGGATGCTGAGTTCATTCGCGGCACCACAAGACCCCACAATACTGGGCCCAGGCCTTATTCATCCACGCTGCCGTCGCATCGGACTAAGCCGACACCAGGTTCTCTCTTGCACCACGTACACATTCGACAACTCACACACATACACACAAGAACACTGCGGGCTATATCCACTCTGGGATAGTCCACAACGCCCATTCGCACTCTCAATCACACTCCATCCATTCAAAATCGCGCCCCGGCTTCCGTTCATGGATTTCTGCACAGCTTCCTACATCCATTTTTAACTTGGTCCGTCTTCCAGACATCAGCCGGCTTCAGTGCAAGGGATGAGAGGGCTTCAACCCAGAAAAGACCCCTCCCTCTTATCTACCATCTCCATCTCTGAAAGACATCCACCAGGCTAAGTCGGCAACATTGCACCTCTGCGACCCCTGCCAAATTCCCCTGACTTCATCCGATGAATGTCCACCAATTTCCTTTCATTCCATCTCATAAGGATGCTGAGTGTCAGAATCCAATTATATTTCATCTTTAAATTATCAAATATAGAAACACCCAATTCTGCCTTCTCTGGATTCTGCCATAAGAGGGAGAGAAGGGGGAGAACAAAGGGGCTTTATGGCCCTCACTTCCTTCTTTACACTTCAAAGAGCGGAATGCTGAATGTGTGTTTATTGTAACCTCGAAGCGTTAGCATACCAATGGAGGGTAGTTGCCTTTCATGTAGTTATCTGAAGTCCCCATCCAGACGGAAGAAAGAAGAAAGGGGGCGGAATTGTGATACTTGAAACTATCACTGGAAGGGGGGGTTGATTGGGTGGGACTACTGGGGAACCCCTTAAAACCTTGAATGGAAGAGCTTGAACCCCAAGTCCTGTCTAGCATGCCTGCAACCATTTTCTCTTAATAAAGGATTCCTGTTGGAAGAATTATTCCAAGAGTTCTGTCTTATTAAGATGCAAAGTGGGGTGGGTCCTTACATTAGACAGGACTTGCAAAATTAATCCACCTGGAAGGGAGACCCTTGCCGGGGGATTTTGCAAAAAATTTACCATGTCAGACAATGGAGAAAGAGAGGGTGAAAACTCCCTGGAAAGAGAGCCGCTGACCCAGTTGGAACCTTGCCAGATGTTGGGATCTGAGAGGTCAGATTCCTCGGGAGAAGAAGTGGTGGAGACACAGGACACAAGCCTCGCTGGTCGATGAACGTTGGAAAGAAAAGTGAGTGGAGAAAGGAATCAAGAAAGGTGACCCTGAGACAGGGGACCAAGCAACCAGAATGGAAGCAGGAGATGGAGAAATCCCTGCATGCAAGTGAAGAGGGAGGAAGCTGGGTACCGTACTCAGACTGGATCCTAGAGAAAGCTATGACTGTGAAGAGAAACTCTCAGCTCCCTAGGAGCAGGAGCAATACGAGCCCTAACGGCCCACTCCCAGTTCTGGAGCCACAAGAAAAAAAAAAAACAAAAAACAAAAAAAAAAATGGGAGAGAACACCGAGGGGGAAGTGGAACCTGCAACCCAGGGACATCTATGATCCAGGAGCTCCCAACCCCGACCGGACCACAGATGCAAAATATCGGACGAGAAGACACTACACACACAACGGAGGGCACGATCATCCAAGAGACCACCGTGGCAGGTGAGAATTCAAAGGGGCAGCCAACACGCTTGGGTTTTCCTAAACCAGTACTCAGCTACATGGAGGAATATGGGCAGGATATTCCCAGCGCCAAAGCCCGCATCCGGATCGTGCAATCTGCCCTGGATGGACCAGCTGCGGATTGGGTAGTGAACTTGCATGACTCCAATGCCCCAGAACTCAGTAACTTCAACCGTTTCATGTCCTCTTTGAGAAGACGATTTGAAGACCCCTGGCTGATCGCACAACCCGTGAAAGAATAACAACGATGAGGCAGGGCAAACGCCCAGTGGCTGAGGTAACACATGAATTCCGGGGCCATTAGCCGCAAACTGAATTGGCCAGAAGACATCCTCCTTGTCCATTTCAAACACGGACTAAACTATGATCTATATGATGCTTGCCTGCCCTGAGGGGACCCACATCGACTTGAGGAATGGTACGTCTTGGCAGAGGAAGCAGAGATCGACATATTGAAGAGGCACCGCCGAAGAAAACAATGGAGCCGCCCCCGCCTGAGCTGACACACCAACCGGTGAAATCATCGGATACAGCCAAGAAGCAAATGGGGTGTTTCAAG